>NC_056598.1:6157792-6197045 GCF_018340385.1 Cyprinus carpio
GGGAAACCTTTTATGTTTTTTGCCTGTTTGTTTACACGACAACAGCGTTTTGGGGAATGAAAACAGGGTTCGACTGCAAGTTTTTGAAAACGCCACCATTATCATTTCCGTGTAAACACCCAATACAGGAATCTTTGAAAACAGTGACGTCATGCGCGTGCATAGTACATGTTAGGTATGTAGACATGCGCAGTACGTGTCACTTTTAAAGGCAAGCATGAACAAACATACACAACAATGGCGGAGTACATGCTACTGTTGTTGTTGCTGCTCAAGAGTTTGCTAAAGAATTTTACTCAATTTTACTCAATAGAATTTTACTATTTTACTCAAGAATTTCTAGGGGTGCCAATAATTGTGTCCAGCGTGTATTTGAGAAAAAAACATTTATTTCATAATGATATTTCCCCCCATTTTAAATTCTTATTATCCAATGAAAGGATAGATTTTTGTGAATTTTTTAAATAAAAGATCAAAAGGATTAACAATGCAGAAGAATTTTCACAGCCTTCTTTGATCATATTTACCAAGGGTGCTGATATTTTTGGCCATGACTGTATATATATATATTAGTGGTGGGCATAGATTAATTTTTTTAATCTAGATTAATCTCACTGTAATCTTGGAATTAATCTAGATTAAAATGCCTCATTTTAATTCTGCCGAAGGCATTCAAATTATGTTCAATAAGATGTACTTTTTAGTACTGATGCTGCACTGTGCTGCACTCAAACATAGTAGTTTGACGACGACTCTTCCCCTGCGCTACATTGCTTGGCCCGCATTTTCCGCATTAGCGAAGGGATGCTTTGCGTTTAGGTGGTACTTGAGACTGGAGGAACTCCTACAGTAAACTAATTCTGCATTGCACAAGTTGCAAACAACCTTACGCCTGTTTCACACATACTCCGTCTGCAGTGCGTATGCGTTGCAATTTTTTATTTTTTATTTTTTATGCACCCATGTTAACGGATTCCAGCGTTCACGCGGTTGTGGTCCGTCAGTGCGTTCCAGGAGCGGTGCGTCTGCAGCAGTGCAGCGATCGTTACGGACCGAGTCTATTTTTGCTGTGCTGCATGCGCTGAATTAAAATGACAGCGGATTGTTTGTGGTAAAAATTAACAAGGATTCACACGGAAATGCAGTAATCAAGGTCCAGGAAAGTATGAAAAGCATCGTCAGACGAGAATACTTTTTTTACACGAAGAAAACAAAAATATGCCACCTGTGTACAGCTCAGATTTGTCAAAATGGTGCTACGCTGAGGAGAGGAATTGTTGAATAAAGTCGTTATTTTTGTTTTCTTCATGTACAAAAAGTATTCTCGTCGCTTCATAACATTATTGTTTAATCACTGATGGCAGATGGAGTATTCTGATGATGCTTTTCATACTTTCCTGGACCTTGACTGTTATTTATTTGGCAGTCTATGGGACAGTCACAAGCCTCCCTGTTTTCATCCAAAATATCTTAAATTGTGTTCCGAAGATGAACGAAGCTTTAACGGGTTTGGAACGCCATGTGGGTAAGTGAATAATGACAAAATTTTCATTTTGCGATGATTATCCCTTTAAGTATACCATTCACAAAATATACTATTTCCATTTTGATGTTACCGTTGTTTTTATACCATTAATAACATACCATTTCCATGACTTGATGTTATTTGATGTTATTTTTGATTCATGACTAAAAGTCTGTGGACTTTACTTCAGCATTACTTAAATATGTTAAATAAGTCATACCTCAAACAGTAATTTTGAAGCACTCACAACCAGAAAAGCTCACTGTTTTATGGGAATTTTTGGATAGTTTCTGTTAAATGTATAAAAACACACAGATCCTCCATAGTGGATGTATAAACTCAAAAATTAGAAACGAATGAGGAAGGGCCTATTAAAGTGTGTAATTTCCTTTAAGTCTCTTTATATGAAAGTGTCTGCCAGTAACATCAATGTTGAATCAAACTACTGCACATATCAGACGAAAACAGATAAATCAAAGATTGAAATAACAAACACATATTGGATGGTGTTAAAGGATCTTTTAGCCTTGCTCTATGGCACTAAAGGTCAAAACAACAGGAAATTAAACTAATGCAGTACTGAGTAACATATGCGTTCACTGAGTGCTTTGTGCAAGTGCATTGAGACATTTCCTGTCTGAGCATCACTGCATTGGATTCAAGATATGAGGCCTTCAGCGGTGGATAATTAGAGGTGTATTACACTGCACAGACATGGCAGAGAAAGGCAGGAAATCAATTATCATCAGGGCCCAGGTGAAATATCATTTCGAGCCAGGGCTCCGGTTCTCCTGGCTCGATACTGTGACATTGGCACGGATGTACTGATCAAGACTCTGAGCGGTAAGAGGTTGTCTGGACTCTCGGTTTATAGCTTGATGAAAATAGAAGCATGATTACCTCCATAGAAGGAAAGAATGACTCAGTGCTGCCAGGACAGTGCAGTTGATGAGGACAGCTGAATAAAACACTGACTGATAGAAATCATTTGGAAAACATTCAACCATACAAACTCGTCCATTCAAAATGACTGCTTGTAGAAGATGCATTATGGTTAATTAGGCTTTGTGTTTCGCCAAGTCTTTTAACAGCCATGAATTATCATCCCCCCAGAGTGAAAAATGGTTGGAGGGTGTTTCATTTGCTCTTAATAGGGCAATTAACATTTGATTTATATCTTGTGAGACTGCACAAGTTTTTAATGTTTCAGATGGGCTGACAAGATAACAAAATGATCTGAAACACTAGTATGGGTTTGAATTTGTTATATGAATTAAACCCAATCCACGGCAGATTTTCAAGTTAATTACAAAAGCAAAGTTTATTTAAATGGGCTTTCTGTAAAGCATTTTAAAATTACAAATAGCCATGCTGACACATTAATGCATTTTAATGCATTCAGAGCGTGTCGACAGATGTGTGTTAATTACAATTAACAAATATAGTCTAGTAATGAGGAAATCTTTGTCCTTTAAAAGGACCAGATCACAATCAGAAATGAACAAGACAACAAATTAAATAAAGCACAGACAGATAGGAAACATTAAATTATGTGATCTAAAGATAACCCTAGAAAATACACACTGGAAAAGCATTATTATTCAATGTTTAATTAAAATAAACTATGATTATATAACTCCTGGAAAGGCTGTTTAAATAAAAGATTGACTGTAATCATTATTTAAATAACTCAGGGGTACACATTTTTTTAGGTAGGTTCAGACAGACTTTTTACACATTTTCTACAATAATTTTGATTTTTCACAATAACATAACATAACATAACATAACATAACATAATAGTTATTTTAGATTAGATTTTTTATGGTAACATTTTATTGATAGTTAAACCAAAAGCAACACATATTTAACAATCTCTGTTAATGTTAGTTAATAAAAATACAGCTGTTCATTCTTAGCTTATGTTAGTTCAGCTCTATTAAATAATAATAACAGACACAACTTTTAATTTTAACAATATATTAGCAAATGTTGAAATTAACATTAAAATTAATAAATGTTTAGATGTTTTTCATTGTTAGTTAACTAATGTAGTTAACTAATGTTAACAAATGGAAACTTATTGTAAAGTGTTACCACATTTTACATAGTAATATAATAAAAATAATAATAAGTATTTTATTTAATTGTATTATTGTTGTTATGTGTGAGTAGCTCAAAATTATCATATTTTAGCACCTGCAAGACTATCCTTTTTAACAAGAAGAATTGAAAGAGAGGGAGACTAAACAGTGGGAGAGTGAGATGCCATTAATGTGAGACTGACAATGAAGAGATACTATTATAAAGAGCAATCCTGCTTTGTGCTAGTGCATTGAGACATATCCTGTCATGAGTTATGAGGCCTTCAGCGGTGGATAAGAAGGGAAGCTAGAGAAGGCGTCAATTTCCACAGCTTCTTAAAAGTAGGTCAGCGGGATTCGCAGCGGGAGTCTGGGAGGACGTCTGATTGGCTGAGGTAAAACAACCGCGTTTAATAAGCAGAGCTCAAGCACCTCCCACCAGAAGTGTTGAAACATTCAATGATCATGACACATGAGCATGAGCCCTGCCACTAACATCAATACCCAAGAGTCTAGACAATTTATCAAGGAAACCTTGGGCGAGGATGTCAAGGACATGCTCTGCTGCTCCTTAAGAATAATCACTTGGTACCACAGCCTTCAGCATTCAGTTTAAGCTTACTACAGCAGCCCAAGACTTTCTGGATACCTAACACACACTTAAAAATAATAATGGAGTATTCATTTAAATGCATATGCGGACAAATAATTTTTTTTTTCGTAACATTTTTACAGTTTCACTGCCTTCTCAAGTATTATCAGATTTACAAGGAACATAATCCACTAACCAGACTTCTTAAATCTATTCTGAAGAGTTTCTATCAATTTACTAATAACACTAGTTTAGGGACCAATTCTCACTATTAACTGTTTGCATATTAGCACACATATTACTAGCAAATTTGCTGTTTATTAGTACTTATTAATTAATTCTACTGCATGATCATATTTTAGATCCCTTTGTACCTCATACCTCAACTTAACAACTTCCTTACTAATAATTAATAAGCAGCAAAGTAGGAGTTACATATTAGGAGTATAATATATTAAATGCAATTAAAATTATAAAAATACCATTAAAAATGAAGTGTCTGTATAATAGGCTTATGCGTCTTTAAAATAATTATTATTAATTTGCAAGGGTTTGTTTTGTTTGTTTTATGGAGAGCTTGTCTAAACAGGCCAGTAAGAGACTATTAACTACTACTCATCCTTTACACAAATATCTCATTAAAAATGTCTACAAATTGATCAAACTGATCTAAGATTGTATAACCATAGATGCTGATGCAGTGGTTCGCAACAGTTATGGCGTAACAAAGCCTCGTTTACTGAAATCATGTGACTTTGCCATCTTGATACGCGCTCCGAACCACAGTTTCGAAACAACTGATTCGCAAAGGTTTCGAAGCTTCATGAAGCAGTGTTTCAAAAGTGGCCAACACTACTTGGAACATCACTTTGAATTGTATACACACTGTTGGACAATTTTGGGAAATTCACTTTGGGACTAGCAACACACTGGATTTCTTATGGACTTCTTATTGGGATTGGGATTGGGATATGGATTCTTTTTTCTTTATGGTATGGTGCAAATGGACTCCACACTTTTAACAGCCTAAGTTATTCTAGTTTAATTGTGTTGTTTTAAGTCCCCTGTGAATATTGTAAATGCACATTTGATTTTCTCTTTTAAAATGTTTTTAAACACTCCAAGATCTCGCACAGTATAACCTGACCCAATTTTACCGTTGTAAATTCGACCAATATGGCCGAATATTACACGCATGTGCCATGGTACTCTTGTGAACTGAGGCAGAGTGACCCGGAGGAGAAGAATAGTTTAATAAAGTCATTATTTTTGTGTTCTTTGCACACAAAAAGTATTCCCGCAGCTTCATAAAATTAATATTGAACCACTGGTGTCACATGACTATTTTCATAATGTCCTTACTACCTTCCTGGGCCTTAAATGTGTCAGTTGCATAGCTGTCTTTGCAGGGTCAGAAAGCTCTCGCATTTCATCAAAAAATATCTTAATTTGTGTTTCAAAGATGAATGAAGGTCTTACGGGTTTAGAATGGCATGAGGGTGAGTAATTAATGACAGAACTTTCATTTTTTGAACTGTCCCTTTAAGTAAAACCTACAACACACTTGTAGATCAGACTGAACGTATAAGGACCATCAGTGATAGACCTGTAGACTCATTTAAATATCACACCATTACATTCACACACACAACAGACTTGCCTGTGACTGGTTACAATTCTCAAATGCGTTACACAACGTATTGTAAACAGAATAATAACACCAATGTAAACCTAAATTAAATGCTGTAATCGACACTTAATTGTAATTATCTAGTACTACAATTGTCCAATCAAAATGTTTTCATTCAATTTTCCAGTACTAGAGAGTTTCAATAAAAGACAGAATACACACGTAACAAGACAACAGTATGCTCTGGAAATAAACCATTCACTACATCTCTCTTTCCTCTTTGTGCCATTTTAGAGCCACAACTAAAGCAGGTCCACAGCTTTAGGGTGAAACTAAGTTCAAACTATCACCTCAGCCTTGAACAAAACTCCCTGCGGAGAATCAAACACAGTCTGAGGGAAAGAGAGCAGACTCACCTGCTGCACAGTCCGCTTCATCTTCACCATTTTCGCAGTCTTTTTCCCCATCACACCGCCAGGACAGCGACACACACTTCCCTCCGCAGTCAAACTTCTCTGGTGGACAAGTCTGTTTGACAGCTGTGGAACAGAAACAAATGTTTGAACAGGTTAGAGTGAAACATGCGGCAAGTAAACCGACTGGCATCGAATCATTTTGTCGATCTCACTGCGTTCCTCAGATCTGTGCTGCCTGTCATAGTGAGAAATGTGAGATCGCAAATGTGATCTAAACATGCGTGGCACCTCTAAACAGAATTTTTAAAAACCATTTTCAGCATGTTTTTGCTTTTTGAAGTCCATTTATACTCCCGTGAGCTTTTCTGGCTGCTGATGTACATCAGAATGAGATGAAGCGTTGGGGCAATACTGACTTATAGTAGTGACAGTACTCATTAGACAATTTTATGACAGGATGTCAGGTTCCCATCCATAATTTTTGATGTGTGACAAAAATCATGGTGTTAAAGTTTGGGTAGGTGAATTCGGAGAGGCTAGCAAAAGCAAGCTAGCTTTGAAAGCATAAGATCCCACCCTCCTTGCAAAGCCACGCCTCCTCCAAAACACATGATGTACAGGCAGACCAGAGGCTAAAAGCGACACGATGAGAGATGGCATCAACACTGTCACATTACCTCATGTCTCATTCACCAGTGAGAAAACATTAAAGTACAAAGCACATAATATTACTATAATAACACCTTCCATTCTCGCTTGGTCTGCAATAATGGAAAGCTCTGTCTGCGTGAACAGGGTGCACGAAGGTATGCATATACATACAGTACATTGACAAGCAGGTAGGACAGCCTATCCTAGTCATCGGACCAAAGAATAGGACCGGACGATCAATTTATTGTCCTACACCTTCCACAGATGATATAAATACATTTAGACCACTTAACTTGGTGATTGCTATCAGGATGTGAAGAGACTTTCAAACAGCATAACAAAAATTGCCTTTAATATCATATTGCATTACACATGCAGCTTTTACAGTTGAACACACAGTAGACTTGGTTCACAACTGATTCCAGTTGTTGGACATTATCATGTAGCTACGCCCATGTCGCTAAAAATAAGTTAATTCCAGTTGTTGGACTTTTGCATTTACAGGTGCTGGTCATATAATTAGAATATCATCAAAAAGTTGATTTATTTCACTAATTCCATTTCAAAAAGTGAAACTTGTATATTATATTTATTCATTACACACAGACTGATATATTTCAAATGTTTATTTCTTTTAATTTTGATGATTATAACTGACAACTAAGGAAAATCCCAAATTCAGTATCTCAGAAAATTATAATATTGTGAAAATGTTCAATATTGAAGACACCTGGTGCCACACTCTAATCAGCTAATTAACTCAAAACACCTGCAAAGGCCTTTAAATGGTCTCTCAGTCTAGTTCTGTAGGCTACACAATCATGGGGAAGACTGCCGACTTGACAGTTGTCCAAAAGACGGCCTTTGACACCTTGCACAAGGAGGGCAAGACACAAAAGGTCATTGCAAAAGAGGCTGGCTGTTCACAGAGCTCTGTGTCCAAGCACATTAATAGAGAGGCGAAGGGAAGGAAAAGATGTGGAAGAAAAAAAGTGTACAGGCAATAGGGATAACCGCACCCTGGAGAGGATTATGAAACAAAACCCATTCAAAAATGTGGGGGAGATTCACAAAGAGTGGACTGCACCTGGAGTCAGTGCTTCAAGAACCACTACGCACAGACGTATGCAAGACATGGGTTTCAGCTGTCGCATTCCTTGTTTCAAGCCACTCTTGAACAACAGACAGCGTCAGAAGCATCTCGCTTCAAAAAGGACTGGACTGCTGCTGAGTGGTCCAAAGTTATGAAAGTAAATTTTGCATTTCCTTTGGGTCCCAGAGAAGAGATGAGAGGCACACAATCCACGTTCTTGAGGTCCAGTGTAAAGTTTCCACAGTCAGTGATGGTTTCGGATGCCATGTCATCTGCTGGTGTTGGTCCACTGTGTTTTCCGAGGTCTAAGGTCAACGCAGCCGTATACCAGGAAGTTTTAGAGCACTTCATGCTTCCTGCTGTTGACCAACTTTATGGAGATGCAGATTTCATTTTCCAACAGGACTTGGCACTTGCACACAGTGCCAAAGCTACCAGTACCTGGTTAAGGACCATGGTATCCCTGTTCTTAATAAGCCAGCAAACTGATTGGCTGGCAAAAGAAAATCTATGGGGTATTGTGAAGAGGAAGATGCGATATGCCAGACCCAAGAATGCAGAGGAGCTGAAGGCCACTATCAGAGCAACCTGGGCTCTCATAACACCTGAGCAGTGCCACAGACTGATCGACTCCATGCCACGCCGCATTGCTGCAGTAATTCAGGCAAAAGGAGTCCCAACTAAGTATTGAGTGCTGTACATGCTCATACTTTTCATGTTCATACTTTTCAGTTGGCCAAGATTTCTAAAAATCCTTTCTTTGTTTTGGTCTTAAGTTACATTCTAATTTTCTGAGATACTGAATTTGGGATTTTCCTTAGTTGTCAGTTATAATCATCAAAATTAAAAGAAATAAACATTTGAAATACAGTCTGTGTGTAATGAATGAATATAATTGTGACGAGTGGGGCGGGACCGAGGGCTGTGGGAACGGAGCGAGGCCGGTGGAGTGATTTGCGAAATGAGCGACACCTGCTCCACTCACCGATCTCCTCCGTGGGACTCGAGACCAGTGAGTGGAGCAGGTGTCGCTCATTTCCCAAATCACTTCACCGACCTCGCTCCGTTCCCACGGCTCTCGGCCCCGCCCCACTCGTCACAATAATATACAAGTTTCACTTTTTGAATGGAATTAGTGAAATAAATCAACTTTTTGATGATATTCTAATTATATGAACAGCACCTGTTGCTACGCTCTGCTGTTCATCATCATGTTTTGAATTATGCAAATTAGGGATTTTGTTGTTTTTATTTTGTGTAAATTTATCATCTTAAATTTAATCCTATCATCCAATTGAGATCCCAATTAATTAATGCCAGATAAACACTGCTATGATTGTAACAAACATGATTTTACCTTATAGTTATAAATTTTTATTGTTTTATAAAAAAAAAGAAATATTTAACTTAAAAAAATCTCTTAATTGCTAGCTAAAAAAAAAAAATAGTTCATGGGATACACAAAAATGAATATTGTCCTCCTTTACTCACCCTAATCTTGTTTCAAACCTGTGTGGCAAAAAAGAAAATAACAGAAGGTGAGTAAATGATGACAGTATTGTAATTTTTGAGTGAACTATCCCTTTAAATGAGAGTAAATGGGACAGGTGGCAGTTTAGAGGGTCTGTGGCCCCCGTTTTAGCAGCTCTGTCCCCCTCGCTACTTCACAGTCATGGCCAGTCTGCTCCATTTGGCAGGCTGTCTGTTGATATTAGATTACAGTTTGAGAGGTATCAGAAATGCAGGCATAAATAAATCATCTCTGGCTGTCAGAGGCCTGGAGAGCCACCACAGTCAATGAGTCTGCCGGGGCTGTTTGACTGGCCTTATATCATGAAAGAATTCAAATTGGCTCAACAAGTTATACCAATTAGTCTGGCCAAGGACATGCTGTATTAACTTTCTAGAATCGGGGAGAAAGGGCAGCTCCGTTTAGGCTGTCAATTTTCTCAATATGCTCATGAGTGAATTTATTATTCATCGCTGGATCTGTTTCATCATTTAGATGAGTGATACATATCAAATGAGATGTGATTTCTATTACTGCAGTACTTGTCGAACCCTCAGTATCATTCATCAAGCAAAATAGCTGTCATTCATTTTCCTGACTTTATTATTTTACTGAATTCTAGCCAGCTTGGCTATGAAATAATGAGAACAAACAGTGTCACTTTATAACACTTCATGACAACCAAAATGCTTTTTTTTTGGGGGGGGATCTGCATTGCAGTAATGCAGTGTTTGAGTGTGCAGGTTGGTGGGTGTAAGTCCGTGTAAAGGCATAGCAGATGCTTATACAGCAAGAGGAAGTGAATTAATGAATGTCTTATTGACTAATTACAGTATGAATGCACAAAGAGCAAAAGACAAAGACAGATCAATGAAGCTTTAATGATTTTTAATATAAACAATTTAAATGCTTTAGAGACTCATCATCCACCAAGAAAGGATAGACTAATAGTGGGAACATCAACAGGACAGATCAATCTTAACAGATTTAGTGGCAGTTCACACAAAACATATTTTTCCATTTCAGTGCACTACATTTCTACAGTTTTTCTGTGAACACACATTAGATGGATGTGTATGACCTTTTGCAGTGTCTCACACATGAGCGCCACATTTTTAAGACAAGTTAAAGAATTTCAACTTTTACACACAGTACTTATCAATGTCAGTTGGTCCAATCAGAACAGTGGTCCAATCAGAAAACTCTGGAGGCGGGGCAAGCGTTGCAAGCTTTTGTTTATAGCAGCAAGTTAGCATGCACTGTAAAAAATGATTGTGACTTTAACATAAAAAAACTGAAAATGCTACAGTAAAAACATGTTAAATGTTTAACGGTAAGTTCCCCTAATATATATGGTGAAAAACTGTAATAGACATTTCATGTAATTTTTCAATAAAATACAGTTTTTGGAAGTGGAAAAAGAATGTATAATTTACAGTGAAAAACCAACAATTGACGGTCCCTTTCACGGAACATGTTTTTTCCCCCAATACACTACTTTCCCATCATTTATTATGTAATTACACGCTAGATGAACATTTATGACCATTGCGCTCACATCTTTCGCAGCATCTCACACATGAACACAGTGTTTTGTCAAGTTAAAAGAACTGAATTTTTACATGCAGCGTCACTCATGTCAGTTCCAATCAGACCAATCTATCCAATCAGAAGACCCTGGAGGTGGGGCAAGCTTTTGTTTTACAGTAGCAAGTTGGCATATCACATTAGGGCTGTGTGATTAATCGAAATCGCAATAAAATCACGATTTGAGTGTGCGCGATTTCCGCGGTCCCGACCTCCCGCAGTATGCTATCCGATCCAATCAGAATGCAGCGCGCCTATGTGGAGCGCGAGAACAAAACAGATGGGGCATATACCTAACTCCAGGTTCACACTCTGCCTGTGATGCATATTTTTTTCCGAGCCCAAGTTAATGGATCAGAACGTTCACACTGCACGCGGTAAAAGATGTGAACAGAAAAGGTTAGAAATAGAAAGGTGCGAAAAGAATGAATATCTAGCGCATGAGCATAGAGAGAGTTGTGAGTGAGTGAGAGGAGACATGTTTTAATTGCACGCACTCTCTCCGTACGAGAGAAACATGTATCTGAGCACGCATGTCTAGTTTTGTGACAAAGCAAAGGAAATCTGCGTGCGAGCGGATAGATTCACGCTCTTGCATTATTTTAATGTGCTTTCGCGTTACAATAATGCGCTCTCGCTGCTGCTTCTGAACCGCATTCACATACTGTATACGCACTGCAGATGGAGTACGTGTGAACCTTGGGCAATAAATATAATTCAGCACCTGAGGCACCGCTACAATGAGCTCTATCACCAATGCATGGCAAAAAAAAAAAAAAAAAAAAAACCTGGACACAGGTTTTTTTAATTTTTATTTTATTTATTTATTTATTTATTTATTTATTTATTTATTTATTTTTTGTCATATGTCTAGACATTTTGTTTGACATCTTTACTTAGTGATTATTTTGACTTATGTCTGTTCTAGAGGTATGTTACAACATTTTGATAAAGCTCTCATTGGATATCTTTTGGAAATATGTTTCAAATTTATACTGAATGCATTTATGACTGTAAAGCATGTCTGTGTGTGTCAAAATCGTGATTAAAATCGAAATCGCAAAATTGATAAAAAAATCGTGATAGGTTTTTTTTGTCCATATCACACAGCCCTATATCACATGTTTTATTTGATGGCAACATGGCAGAGAAGGGACTCATAGTGGCTGTGTCCAGATACCCCGAATTATATAACATTAGTTCAAGCAATTATCACAACCTGATTCTTAAAAAAAAAAAGGGGGCCTGGAGAGAAATATCTCTTTTTAGGCTATCTTCTATTATTTCCATTATTGCATCACATATTTAAAAAAAAAAATGTCTTGAGACCCTCATGTTCTGAACTGCGCTTTTTAAAAAATCATTCCTAAGCGCTGCATCTCACATTTTTAGACGCAAAGACGTGTTCTATGTGAACAGCCCTTAGAACGTTCTTCACAGCATGTGCGACACACACACACACACACACACACACACACACACACATAAAAATAATACAAAAAAAAAAAAAGAAAGTAAAAAAAAAAAAAACACATACACACACACAAACACTCACACACACACATACACACACACACACACAAACACTCACACACACACACACACACACACACACACGGCTTAATTCACAACTGATTCCAATAGACTCTTTTCTAGGTAATATAATACAAAAATTATAGTGTTCACCGATCCACAGATTAATTTAGGCATGATAGTGTTGCCATAGAAATGCACAGTTCTCGGTCCAAGGACATGAACAGTAGAACATGGTGTGAATGCAGCATATGATCTTGAGTATTTGATAACAGCATTATCTAACTGACTTGATAATGTCTTTATCGATCTGTTTCTTCCTCTGTTAGGATGCAGCTGACAAGACAGACTCCAGTAAGAATTATCAGCGTTGATCAAGCAAGTCCACATCTAACCCATCTAGAGTGGGAGACATCTTGAAAGAAAACTTTGGTAATGGATGAACCAACTGATCTCAGGCCTTCTATGTCCATTTTTTCAGACTGATTTATACCCTGCACCTGGACTAGGTGTTTGAAAAGCACTTTATATTTTATTCAGCAGGTAATGCTCAACCTCGGAAAAGGTGAGTTAGCACCTAAAATTCAGTACTGCCAATATTTTGGAATAAAACCCATATAATTTTGATGCCGTTTGTTGTGATTCTGAGATAAACTGTTTTATGTTAGTTTGTTAAACTAGTTTTTTTCATGTTTTATGGGGGAATGTTTTCAGATAAAATTTTATGTTTTGTTGTGTTTTTAAATTAACATTTGGAATTGAATTAAAATAAAACAGAAAATGCATGAATGTTTCTTTATTTGTTTGCTCTTTTTCTTAATTTTCTAGTTTAACAAATTGGAAAAATAAAACAACTGATATAGATTTAACTTGGAAATTACACTGATTTTTTTTTTTCATTCATCCAATTAAAAGAATTTAGGGTAATGATTTCACATCTATATTTTTTAACTTGAGCCAATGAAAAATAAATAACTTGGCCTAAACAATATTTCCCATGTCTATAAAAATTATAAAAATAAATTTCTTAAATGAGAATTTTTGTTTTGATTAAATCTATATTTTTTTGTTTGGATCAAAAAAATAATTTAAATTAATTGACTTTCTTCAACAAGAAAAATATACTTTGTGGCAAGTTTTATAAAATAGTTTTCATAGACATAGAAAATATTGTTTAGGGCAATTATTTATTTTTCATTGGCTCATGTTATAAAATATAGATGTGAATCATTACCCTAATTTTTTTTAATTGGATGAATGAAACAGTTTTTTCAGTGTGGATGTTAGAATGTAACTTGCTAAGCTTTATAAAAATATGCAGCATTTGGTAAAAGGAATTAGATGGAAGTACTTTAACATTTTCCAATATCAGTATTGTTATTGTTAACTAAAACTATGATTAAACATGATTAAAAATATTTTTGTTAACAGAAATAAAGCTAAAAGAAAAGAAATATAAATATTAGATTAAAAACTTAAAAATGTTAAATGTTGCCTTCCAGATTAAAAAGCTAAAAAACAAAAACTGAAATAATTCAAGCTTATTAAAGCCAAAATATATATATACAGGTCCTTCTCAAAAAAATTAGCATATTGTGATAAAAGTTCATTATTTTCCATAATGTAATGATAAAAATTAAACTTTCATATATTTTAGATTCATTTCACACCAACTGAAATATTTCAGGTCTTTTATTGTTTTAATACTGATGATTTTGGCATACAGCTCATGAAAACCCCAAAATTCCTATCTCAAAAAATTAGCATATCATGAAAAGGTTCTCTAAATGAGTTATTAACCTAATCATCTGAATCAACTAATTAACTCTAAACACCTGCAAAAGATTCCTGAGGCTTTTAAAAAACTCCCAGCCTGGTTCATTACTCAAAACCGCAATCATGGGTAAGACTGCCGACCTGACTGCTGTCCAGAAGGCCATCATTGACACCCTCAAGCGAGAGGGTAAGACACAGAAAGAAATTTCTGAACGAATAGGCTGTCCCCAGAGTGCTGTATCAAGGCACCTCAGTGGGAAGTTTGTGGGAAGGAAAAAGTGTGGCAAAAAACGCTGCACAACTAGAAGAGGTGACCGGACCCTGAGGAAGATTGTGGAGAAGGACCGATTCCAGACCTTGGGGGACCTGCGGAAGCAGTGGACTGAGTCTGGAGTAGAAACATCCAGAGCCACCGTGCACAGGCGTGTGCTTTTGAACCAGAAACAGCGGCAGAAGCGCCTGACCTGGGCTACAGAGAAGCAGCACTGGGACTGTTGCTCAGTGGTCCAAAGTACTTTTTTCGGATGAAAGCAAATTTTGCATGTCATTCGGAAATCAAGGTGCCAGAGTCTGGAGGAAGACTGGGGAGAAGGAAATGCCAAAATGACTGAAGTCCAGTGTCAAGTACCCACAGTCAGTGATGGTCTGGGGTGCCATGTCAGCTGCTGGTGTTGGTCCACTGTGTTTTATCAAGGGCAGGGTCAATGCAGCTAGCTATCAGGAGATTTTGGAGCACTTCATGCTTCCATCTGCTGAAAAGCTTTATGGAGATGAAGATTTCGTTTTTCAGCATGACCTGGCACCTGCTCACAGTGCCAAAACCACTGGTAAATGGTTTACTGACCATGGTATTACTGTGCTCAATTGGCCTGCCAACTCTCCTGACCTGAACCCCATAGAGAATCTGTGGGATATTGTGAAGAGAAAGTTGAGAGACGCAAGACCCAACACTCTGGATGAGCCGCTATCGAAGCATCCTGGGCCTCCACAACACCTCAGCAGTGCCACAGGCTGATTGCCTCCATGCCACGCCGCATTGAAGCAGTCATTTCTGCAAAAGGATTCCCGACCAAGTATTGAGTGCATAACTGAACATAATTATTCGAAGGTTGACTTTTTTTGTATTAAAACACTTTTCTTTTATTGGTCGGATGAAATATGCTAATTTTTTGAGATAGGAATTTTGGGTTTTCATGAGCTGTATGCCAAAATCATCAGTATTAAAACAATTTTTGACCTGAAATATTTCAGTTGGTGTGCAATGAATCTAAAATATATGAAAGTTTAATCTTTATCATTACATTATGGAAAATAATGAACTTTTATCACAATATGCTAATTTTTTGAGAAGGACCTGTATAGTGGGGAAGTCGTGGCCTAATTGTTAGAGAGTTTGACTCCTAACCCTAAGGTTGTGGGTTCGAGTCTCGGGCCGGCAATACCACGACTGAGGTGCCCTTGAGCAAGGCACGGAGCCCCCAACTGCTCCCCGGGCGCCGCAGCATAAATGGCTGCCCACTGCTCCGGGTGCGTGTTCACTGCTGTGTGTGTGCACTTTGGATGGGTTAAATGCAGAGCATGAATTCTGAGTATGGGTCACCATACTTGGCTGTATGTCACGGCATGTCACTAATATGTAAACTAGTTAAAAATAGCAAAACTGAAGAAAAAAATGAAAACTGAAAATATTAAAATAAAAACAAATATTAATAAATCCTATAGTAATGCATAAACATATTAAAACAACCCTGTGAAGTACATATATTACTGATCAGTTTTCTGACACATCATCTTGCACCCATCCTCACATCATCCCAAACTTTCTTCTGCAGTCTGATGGCATCTCTCATTTTAGGGTAAACTATCCATTTACTGTATATATAATTAACATTAACTTATTGAAACATTCTCAGAGCATTTACAACTTGAATCTTGTTACAGTAGCTCAGCTGTTAACTACATATTGTTACAGAGGAACACAAGAAATAAACAGAAGAAAGAGAGTCACATGAGAGTCAGTATAATGATGACAGAAAATTCATTAAAGCAGATTAATAGTAATGTCAAGATGAAGTTGAGATGACTGGAAAAGTGGGAAAAGGTGAAAGAAGGAGAGTGAGTGAGAAAGCATGTTTAGAACAAGGTCAGAGGAGCTTTCTCCGCTCCCATGTGACTTCGCACTCGTGCTGTATATGCAGTGAGGTGTGAGGTGAGAGAGTTGTGAAAAGGTCGCGATGAACTCAAAGGAGACATCTGGCTTTGCCGATGGCTATTTGATGAAGAGCTTCTTAACTCCACTTCACTGAAATCAGCAGAGTCAAATATCGCTGTTAATCTCTAAACACATTAAACTGATCCCCACTTCGTCAAGTCATTTCTGTTGTCAGGGGTGCTGCCATATGGAAATAGAGCAAAGGAATATCATGTGCTGGTGTTGTGCATTAAATGCAGTCACCTTTAACTTAAAGCTGCAGTGTGACATTTTTAAGCCACATGCGACACCGGAAAGTAGGGGTTGTATGGAAAAAATATATCACGTTTATATATATATATATATATATATATATATATATATATATATATATAGATAGATAGATAGATAGATAGATAGATATAGATAGATATATAGATATAGATAGATATCACGATTCACGATTTTATCATGATTCTTTGTCATGTTGGTTAACAGCATAACAGCTCAACTATTTTCCCTATTATAAAGCCTTTCAAGGTAACAAAATTAAATCAAACAGGCCGATATTTAGGCCAAAGTGGGTGAAGATAAAAATCTTTGTCATTATATTATCTTTGTTATTAAAAAATGAGTACAAAGATACACATTACAACTATACATAATATACAAATAAAACAAACAGTGCTTTATTTCAATGTACAATAGGTGTATTTAGCAATAGCATAAAACACTATATAGACTGATTCCTAATACAACTGTTTTAAAGCTCTTCAGTCAAGAATAGTGAGTGGTTTTTCTCTTTGCGTTGTTGTTTTATTATTGTTAAAGGAATAGTTCATAACATCCGCCATTTTGGAGAGTACCCCAGAATATAATCAACATAATCAGCATTGTTTAAGTTCAGTAGACAGTGCGCTCATTCTGAACGTAAACAACGCTCATTACATTGACGTTCTTGTGTACTCTGCATAATGGCGGAAGATGGTAAATCGAGGAGAAGAATTGCTGAATAAAGTATGTTATTATTGTTTTCTTTGTGCACAAAAAGTATTCTCGTAGCTTCGTAAAATTACGGTTGAACCCCTGATGTCACATGGACATCATGCATCTTGCTATGTTTCTGTGCGTTGATCGTGGTAATATCCTTGCTGTCTATGGAGGATCAGAAAGCTCTCAGATTTCATCAAATTTATCTTAATTTGTGTTCCGAAGATGAACGGAGGGCTTATGGGTTTAGAACGGCATGAGGGTGAGTAATCAATAACAGAATTTTCATTTTTGGGTGAACTATCCCTTCACCCAAACAACAGTTTCAGTTGCAGAATTCATTTTCAGATCTATGCTCAAAAAGTGGTTAACAGGTAATAAATGGATTATAACTACTTCATAAATAATTTAGCACCATAAAATGCCCTAAAAATACAAAATTGCACACTGTAAAAAAATCCAACTTTTGAAAAGTTCTACTAACCAGTGTAAAAAAGTAGCCTGAACAAAGAATTTTTAGTAGAAGTCAGTTTAATTTTGTGTGAATTGAACAAAAATACTCTAAACATGTCGCTAGCAAAAGTTGTTTTGTTTACCTTACTTGGATACTCAAATATTTGTTCAGAACATATCCAAATGTTCTCCCAACTTTTCAAATTGAGTCATCTGAACAAACAATTTTACATTGAACAATATTGCACAAGTTCCCAGCATGCATTGCAGCTTGAAAACATTTTATGTTAATTATTATTAAAATATTATCATTGTTTTAAATTTTACTGTCTTAAATTTATGCTGCTGTTGCTGTTGTCACTGTCAGTTAGCTGTCATGTGGATCAGAGTTAATATTTTTACTGATTTCAAATTTGATTTCAAACTCCCCTTGGTTGAGAGTCATGTAATGAGGTACTGCATGTGTGCATCTCATTGCAACTTGTTTAATACATTTGTCTTTCAGCATAAATGTTTGCCTTTAGTTTTAAGAGGCAAATACTACCCCTATTATGTGGAAGGTTTTGAAAATAAACAAAAATCTAAAAGAAAGAGGATAGTTAAAAAAGATTAGCATTGCTAAATACTAAAAAATCTTTGGTTGCTCTGACTGATCTTTTAACACTCAGTAGACTAACATTTATTCATTAGATGAACTAAAGTTTTTAAGTTGTCAGTTGCTAGTTGAGTTAAAAACAAGTTGACTGCAATAGGTTGCCTTATTTTTTTATAGTGCACATAAAAACATTATCAAACTAAAGTACAGTACATTTGAATTGAAATCGTATATAAAATGATATTTTAAAGAATATTTCAACTGTTTTCTGTCGATACAATGAAAGTGGGGTGTTTTAAGAAATTTACATATTTATTCAGTAAGGATGCATTCAATTGATAAAAAATAGCAGCTAAGACATTTATAATGTTCCAAATTATTTCAAATGAATGCTGTTCTTTAGAACTTTTTCTTTTGATCAAAGAATCCTGAAAACAAATATATCCCAGTTTCCAACAGAAAAGGAATACATTACATTTCAAAATACAGGGGTTGGACAATGAAACTGAAACACCTGGTTTTAGACCACAGTAATTTATTAGTATGGTGTAGAGCCTCCTTTTGCGGCCAATACATAATCAATTCGTCTTTAGAATGATAGATACAAGTCCTGAACAGTGGCCAGAGGGATTTTAAGCCATTCCTCTTGCAGAACAGTGGCCAGGTCACTATGTGATGCTGGTGGAGGAAAACGTTTCCTGACTCGCTCCTCTAAAAAAACACCCCAAACTGGCTCAATAATATTCAAAACTGGTGACTGTACAGGCCATGGGAGATGTCCAACTTCACTTTCATGTTCATCAAACCACTCTGTCACCAGTCTTGCTGTGTGTATTTGTGCATTATCATCCTGATACAAGGCACCACCTTCAGGGTACAATGCTTTAACCATTGGGTGCACATGGTCCTCCAGAATGGTTCAGTAGTCCTTGGCAGTGATGCGCCCATCTAGCACAAGTATTGGGCATCACTGATCCACCCCCATGCTTCACTCTTGGCATGCAGCAGTCCAGGTGGTAAGCTTCTTTAGGGCTTCTCCACACCATAACTCTCCCAGATGTGGGAAATAGAGTGAAGATGGACTCATCAGCGAACAATACATGTTTCACATTGTCCACAACCCAAGATTTCCACTCCTGGCACCATTAAAATGGACGTTTGGCACTGGCACGAGTGACCAAAGGTTTGGCTATAGCAGCCCGACCATGTATATTGACCCTGCGGAGCTCCCAACAAATAGTTTTTGTGGAAACAGGAGAGCTGAGGTGCACATTTAATTCTGCAGTGAGTTGACCAGCTGTGGTTTCATGTTTTTTGGATACAATCCAGGTTAGCACCTGGACATCCCTTTCAGACAGCTTCTTCTTGCGTCAACAGTTACTCGTGTTGGATGTGGTTCATCCTTCATGGTGGTAAGCTGACAACACCCTGGATACTGTGGCTCTCGATACACCACAAAGACTTACTATCCTGGTCACAGATACACCAGCAAGATGCGTACCAATAATTTGTCCACTTTTGAACTCTGATATGTCTCTCATTATGTTGTGTGCATTGCAATATTTTATGTACAGCTGTGCTATTGGTCTGCTAATTCAGCCTTCACACTCTGCTCTTACTGATGGAACATGCAATCATTGAATATTGGCCACCAGGATGTGCAAATATGGCCATGAAACCACCAACACTATTTTGGCCAGTGTTTCAGTTTCATTGTCCAACCCCTGTATATTAAAATAGAAAACAGTTATTTTAATTTGTTATAATATTCCACAATATTGGTTTTTTTTGTTTTGTTTTTGTTTTTGTTGGTGGTGGGGGTTTTTTTCACTGTATTTTCAAATCAAATAAATGGGCAAAATAAAGAGGGTGGGTAAATGATGGCATCTCTCATTTTTGTGTCAACTGTCCTTTAATACAATCAACTTTAACTAAACTAAACATTTACAGAGTGTTAGTATAGCTTAAATCGTGTAACAGTAGCTGCGTTGTTAACTACATATTGTTATAGAGGAACAAACTAGGTCAATTCTACATGTGGGCCAAATTAAAGAAACAGAAAGCTAAAAAATTTAATTATTTAAGCGCTGTTTTAGCTCAACTGCCATTATAGTTCCTTTCATAGACAGATCAGGGAACTAGAAATAATCCTTTGATTCTAACTGGGTAATGTTACAGCCGGATAGACGATATACTGAAGAAAAAGATTTGATGTACTAGTCCAGCAGTGATTTACTAAACATATTGGACAGCATATGGCAGTCAATTACATAAAGTGGGGCAGCAAAACCCTGGTTGTGCTGTATTTTGACTGTAGAGATCACAAACATTCTCAGCTTTCAGTCGCTAATGCTTTCCCTATGAAAGAGGGTTTGACTGTTTTTCATTTTAAAAGCTGTTAAATCGGCTTTTATAATTCCTGTACGTTTCCTTGCAATAGGAAAATGTGCTGAACATGGAAGCATCATTTATTATTAAATAAGACATCCAGAACAGTGCTCCTGCAGTAGTGCTCACTAATGTGAGAGCACAAGGTTACTCCAGCATGAAACCTGTGTGACAGACAGAAAAGAGTGTGTGTGTGTGTGTGTGTGTGTGTGTGTGTGTGTGTGTGTGTGTGTGTGTGTGTGTGTGTGTGTGTGTGTGTGTGTGTGTGTGTGTGTGTGTATTATAGAAATGTCATGCTGTACCTCTGGGTTTATGTGTATGTGTGTGAAGCTTTTTATAGCCATCATAATGGAAGATGAGCTTCAGATTCAGTGATCTAACTTAGGTGGACAGCTCAGAAAAAAAAGTAATTCATTTAAATTCATTTTAATTTCAAGATTCCAACTAGTAAAAAATTAGAGGAATCAATTTAAATTTAATTTAGTGTTTAAAGATAACGTGATACATTAATGTAATAAATCATGACCAGTCAATACAATTTATTATAAGGTAATTGTCTTGCCCTAGTAGACATTCACCCAGCACACATTCTTACAAAAAAAAAAACAATAAAAAAAAACAGTAATATTGTGAAATATTATTTTTAAAATAACAGTTTTCCATTTAAATATTTTAAAAAAGTAGTTTGATCCTGTGATGCAAAGCTGAATTTTCAGCATCATTTTGATCATTTATTGGTGTTAAATTATTAATAATGGTATCAATGGTGAAAACACTGTTACTTTATACTGTCACTTGATAACATTTTTGTGGAAACCATGCTATTTTTCTGTCAGGATTCTTCGACGAATAGAAAGAGAAGAAAAGAACAGCATTTATTTGAAATATAAATATTTTAAAAACATTATAAATGTTTTTTATTAAACCTTTGTTCAATTAATCCATCCTTGCTGATTTTTTATTTTTATTTTATTTTATTTTACATTTTTTAGCTTATTTACTCCAAACTTTTGAATAGCAATTTATAACAGTTTCCACAAAAATATTAAGCAGCACAAAACAACATTCATAACAATAAGAAATGTTTCTTGAGAAGCAAATCAGTATATTAAAATGATTTCTGAAGGATCATGTGACAGTGGAGCCTGGAGTAATGATGCTGAAAATTCAGCTTCACCATCACAGGAATAAGTTACATTTTACAAAATATTAAATTGGAATAATTTTTCGCAATATTACTGTTTTTACAGCATTTTTGATTACCTTGATTTTGTTCCAAAACACTAAACAAAGCCTTTGAGATATTGCTGGATAAAGTACATGCTTCATTGTTTATGGCAGCTAGTTAAATTAAACATGAATGAGGATACCACTGTGTTTGCTTCACAGACTCAGTGCAGTCATGGTGTTTTTGGAGAAAATATGTCTAGAGTATCCAATCATTCAGTTGTTATGAGGTGTAATAATCAGTATTTAACTGATTTCAGTTAACTAGAACATGGCATTATTCATATATGCATAGATAATGGAAGTAAATAATATTGATTTGAGTAACAATAAGCTCACTAAATCCAAAGCTTCCATAAAGAAAACAGCAAGCCCTAGCAAGCAGCTTTGAGCCAAGATGAATAAACAAGTTCAAACAAGATGAAGATTTAAAGGGGTCATGAACTGAGAAATCAAAATTCCCTTGATCTTGTGACATATAAGATGTCAATGTACTATAAAAACATCAGAAACAAAACAATAAAGATGGTTCTGAAGATAACAAGACATTGTGCAGTGCCGAGCTGTGGAAAAACACAGTCTTTGTGTTGCCTTCCTTCTGATCCCAGCGTTAGGAAAGAGTGGATGAACTTTATTTTTAATGAAGATCCAGACCGCATCAGTAAGAAGAACTCGGTCCTTTGTTCATTTCATTTTACAAACAAGGCACAAATCGATACAGGATTTTCAGAAAGATATTTCCAGATGTATAAATACATCCAAATATTTTATTCATATTTACTATCAGTATGACAACAAAAGAGGCAATTATTTATTTAAACATTAATATTTTAGCCAACAAAATCCATAGACTACTAGAGTATCATTACGACAAACTTTTAAGTCACTGGACAAAAGTCTGAAGTAAATTATTATTTTACCTGTTTTGACTAAAACATAACATGCACGAGATACGTAATAAAAAGACGTAAAAACAACCATTTATGCAAACGAACACACTTTCAAATAAACAGCATCCCTAATTGTTTCTTATATCTTGCCCATCAGCTAATGGTTTTCCAGAGAGCCTCGGTCTTACTGTGCGAATTCATTAGAAGAACTGCTGTCGAAATGGCCCTTGAGTATTTATTCCAACTTAAATGCATCAGGAGACTCTTTTGTTTGACATTTCTGTTGAAGATGCTTCTTGAAGATTATAAAATCCTATTAGCATGCAAACTACTTTCTCAAAACGAACGGCAGCCTACTGATGAAAGAAACAAACACAATAATATGCACATGCATTAGCTAGAAGTAAATTACTTATTATTTTTTATCTACATTACTGGCATCCACAAAATGAACATGAACTAACATGATGGTCTCTTTCTGCTGAAGTTAATGCAGACATGGAGCGGAAAGAGCAGAAATACCGCAGGGAGGACTCGTGTTTGAGCTGCAGTCAATCTGAGACGACGTTTCATGTGGCACAGCTGTGCTCCTCACCTACAGATGCCAACATACTGTAGTCATGGAAATACGGCCATGGTTTTATTGTGACATTCAAAAAATAAACCAAATATTGGCCATATTAAATCAACGTAATCAGTCTCTATTTTTTCACTTGTCAAAACAGCCATAAGTGACAGACTAAACATGTCTTAAATAAGGTTATTGAGAGAACTGATGTACCCATGTACTCGGCTGAACACACTGAAACAACTTAAGTACTCTGGAGGCTGCAGAAAGCAATACAGCAAAAAGCATAATTCACAGCATGACATACAACCACTGTAAGACACGGCCAGAAGTGATGTATTGCCTTTATAAAATTGATAAAAGGTATAAAAACAACATGTCCAATAAATTGTTATTATCATACAGTAACAACAACAATAATAATTGTAATAATAATATTAAAAAAATAGCTAGGGTGTTGATAAACAGTATAATAATTATATAATAATAATAATAATAAATCAATGTTTTGTTGTTGTAATTAGAAGTATATTATAATAAACAATTACTATTATTATTAATACTAATAATTTTTGTTATATTATTTATCTTGCAAATAGTTACATTTATTATTATTATTATTATTATTATTACTGTAATAACAACATTAATATTATTAATAATATTTGAAAAACAAAGATAATAGCTAATCCACATCCAATAAAAAGTTAGATTTATTATCAACAATAACAACAACAATAATAATAAAATCATCGTTTTTGTTATTATTATAATTATATAATAAACAATTACTATTATTATTAATATTAATAATTTTTTTATTAATAAAAGTAACAAATAGTTACATTTATATATTTATTCAGGTTTAAATTAGATTTTGTGTCACAGATGTTCAGCGTGAAGAATCTAGTTCCTCTAACCGGTTCATTAATTCATTAGACTGTTGACAGCTGCCAAGCCATGTGGCAACTTGGCATATTAATATATAATTCAGCTGATGTGTGGTCACAGGTGTACATTTACAGTGGTTTTGGGCTGATCTAATCAGATTTAGAGTTTGAACTATTATGTTTAAAATAAGCTGCCTTTCTCAAAAACACTGTAAGCTTAAAGAGTTACTCTACCTCAAAATGAAAATTTTGTCATTAATCACTTACCCCCATGTCGTTCCAAACCCGTAAAAGCTTTGTTCGTCTTCGCAACACAATCTAAGAAATTTTGGATGAAAACCAGGAGGCTTGTGACTGTCCCATAGACTGCCAAATAAATAGCAGTGTCAAGGTCCAGGAAAGTATGAAAAGCTGCCATCAGTGATTCAACCGTAACATTATGAAGCGACAAGAGTACTTTTTGTACACGAAGAAAACAAAAATAATGACTTTATTCAACAATTCCTCTCCTCTGTCTCTCCCCACCTGCGCCGCCTGCGTACAGCTCAGATTCTTTAATATGGCGGTGATGTGGGGAGAGACACAGAGGAGAGGAATTGTTGAATAAAGTCATTATTTTTGTTTTCTTCATGTACAAAAAGTATTCTCATCGCTTCATAACGTTATGGTTGAAACACTGATGGCAGCTTTTCATACTTTCCTGGACCTTGACACTGTTATTTATTTGGCAGTCTATGGGAAACTTCATTAGTACAGTAAAAACTTCATTAGTACAGTAATGAAGTTTTGTGTTAGAGCAGAATTGAGCTGTGGACTCATTTATCTTTAATGGAATTCTAGCATATACAGCCCTTTTAATATCTCTCTGACTGAATCATTCATGAGAAAAGTGAAGAAGCTGAAAATGTAATGAAATACTAGATGAGCTTCGAAATAACTTCTCCTGAATGAAATAACACCTCTATAACTTGTTCCAAGGGCACAAAAACCATTAAAAATATGAATTCAATGTTGCTCCTAAATTCACACTCTGATTTTCGGCCTCTAATACGGTTGCAAAGCCACAGAGTTTACATGACGCTACCTACATGAACGCTACAAGATCACATTTGATTTTCCTTCCTTGCAGCATAAATCAGAACAAATATCAGACAAACACAATCAAGTTGCTGCACAACAAACACACTGGGAGGCCAATCAGTAACTCCACTTCAGGTGTTGTTTACAGCAGTGTGTTTAATATTAGCAGCCTAAAGGAATCTTCTGGGTTCAACACAAGTTCACTCCCTTGGATTACCAAAGGAAAAAATGGACTTGTCCCACATTTGGCAGTAATGCATTATGGACGATTCATAATGAATAAGGCATTCCAGAGGGTTAGACAACTGAAATGTGAAGCTTGTATTTATATCACAGCACTTAGATTAAATCTTTTGTTCAAAATTATTTCATTGGAGCTGTTGAAAGTTGTCTACATGATTCTTTTAATGCTGGGACTCTGTCTGTAGGATAAACTTTCCCTTTTGACTTCCATTAATGCGATACTGTAAACATGATTGTGCTTGTTTTTACAAACTGAGGGTCGAGCCAAAATGCTTTTCTTTTTCTTTTTCTGTTTTTAGCATATAACAGATGCAGCTGATAGCACTTAAAATAAATATAAATCTTTTAAATCAGTAGTTTTCAATCAGGGTCCTCGGCAAACTACCAGAGGGGCCCCAACAAATCTTAAAATTATTTAAAACATAAATTAGCATTAGAAAAGTAAAAATAATATGGATATTTTTGAGTTGGGGGTCTTCAAATATTGTCCCGGACAAAGGGGGATTGAAATCCAAAAGGTTTAAATAGATAATTAAACATAAGCGATAATAGTTTTATGACATGTGACTTACTGCAGGTGGCATCAGCCTCATCTGATCCATCCGGACACTCTGGTTCTCCGTCACACCGCCAGCGCCCAGGAACACACTGACCATTCGCACACGCAAACTCTGAGGGAGCGCATGTGTTCTTCACTGCACACGGAGAAAGAAAGACCGAGTTAAATGTTGGCACACTCTCTAAGCAACAACCAAGTGTCCATATAGTGGGAAGCAGAAGTCTCAGACCACATTGAAATGATCTGGTATTGTACAGTATAATCACACTTAGCAATAAATGCACAGACTCGGGAGGTGAACTAATCAGTTCTATATTGTGTACACAGCATACAGGCCTGTCACCTAATGAAAGACCAAACAACTCAAGTCTCGCAAGGTGAACTAATCAATTCTGTTTCCTGTACCAGAATTTTGCACTGCTGAGTACAGGAAACAGAACTGATTAGCTCACCTTCTGAGTCATTCGATTCATGCGTGGTCACACAAAAAAATGAATGGATAACTCTATGAAACAGCTCATTACTCCCGAGTCACAGAAACGATTCATTCAAAATGAATAAATCGTTCAGGACTGAAAAAAGAAACTAGAAATATAAATTATTCTGCTTGGTCTAAAATACAGAATTATATATCAAACACATATGCTTGCACACTCTCCCTGACTAGATGCATTTAAAAACTTTTACATATTGTAAGCTATTTTAATTACCTAATAAATTGTATTTGTAATAATAATGAATAAACATGGAAGCTCAAATGTGTGACTTTCATAACCGACAAACTCAGGGCTATAAATATAAGAGCTAACAAAGAACTAAACAAAAAAACAGGTGCAGGGAATTCATATTTTCTTCATAATTTCTTCTGTACTGCAGTAACAGATTAACAAAAAAAGAAAAACATAGGATGGGGATTAATGCCATGTACACACTGCAGCTTAATTTGCATTCAACAACCGAATTAACTCCTGAAATATTCAGTAGTGACAACAGCATTTACAAAAATTATACGCAGTGTGTACAGAACCAAATTGAACAACTAGTTGTTGATGTATTTAAATGTGGATCAGAATTGTGTCTTTTCTGTATGTGTGGTGCAAGAAATAACAGTGAACAAGGTACATTTTGACTCATTCGTGTTGCCAGATCTTGCTATAAAAGAACAGCAAATAAAGACAAGTCAATAACAAAGTAAAATCCAAGTACGTTATCTTGGAAACACAAAAATATTGCGACCTGCCCCTTCCTACTATATTAACTCCAAAAAAACGTATCGCTTTATGAGCCAAGACCAAACAACAAGCCCAAAGATGTTTAATAAGCATTGTTTATAATAAGTGGACAAGGCAACCGCTCTGTGAAGTGGCCTTCCAAACATAAACAAAACACGATGTCTCTGTCAACAGTGGTTAAAATCACTGAACATGACAAGTTTTTGGTCTCTGTAATATTACTTTTGGCAAAAAAATAGCTGATACCAATCACGAAAACCTGCGCCAGTCAGCAATTTCATGAAAGACTTCTGTTCTTAAACACAAAACTGTAATTTAGAGGATTCAATCCGGTATTTAAATGTGGTTGTCTCTCCTGAAAGTTGGCAGTGTGTACCAATGGTTATATCTATCGGTTGTTGATTAGCTGGATGCAGATCTGTAAGAAAGAATCAGGTTTAAGCAGACTAAATGATTAGTGAAGAGCAACCTAAATAACTAAAGAGAAGACTGTAATTTCATTGGAAGATTCAAGTTGTGACATTTTAGATAAAAATGTACAAAATTAAACAAAAGCATGGATGAATTGTTGATAAGATCAATATGTGTGAGTTTTCATTCCATGCTGACTTTGCTTGTGTAAGACTACTGCATTCACTGATTTGAGCAGATGGAGCTGTAAGCAACAGAGCACGGACAACAGTCTGGAGCTGCAGATATTATATGCAGAGGCTCTGCTCTCCACCTGCCGAGTTCTCACAAACACTCGCAGACCTTCAGTGGGCGGCAATCACAACAGCCTAACACAACTCCACAAGACCTGTCGACAAACCTGAAGGATCCGCTGCAGCAATGCTGCACCATTTTCTCTCCCCACAGCTCTGTGAGGCTTCCTATTGTCCTTGGACTCTGGTAAAGGCAACGCGTGGTGTAGGCCAGTAACCAGCCAACAGGGACACGTCTAATCAAATGGAATGCACCCACAGCCCTCCCCGAATCCTCAAGCTGTGCATCTGACTCATCCGAGTACGTGTTTCTAACAGGAACATTACATCAGCAGCTCTCTCTTTCCCTTCACAACAGTAAAAACGCGTTTATTGAGCAGATTGTAATCATGATAGACCCTTTACACTTTAGAAATGCTGCTGACCAATCCTACCTTAGCAACAGCTGCTGCCTTTCACTCTTTTCTAATGCAAGTCTGTGTGTGTACTGGTAGTTTTTAAATGCAAAATTTTACACTGAATTAGCAACGCAACTGGATAATTTAATAGTTTATTTAAAGAAAAACATTGGATAAAATGGCTTAAAATGTCTTGATTCAGTTCAGCTCAAGTAAAAAATTATTTTCCGTTAATTTTGTTTTTTTTGAGCACATTTTACTCAAAAATCACACTGCGCACAGAAAAACAAAGTTTCACAAAAGGTCAATTAGGTCAGATGAGTGCGTTTGCCCCCCTTTTTCTATGACTACAGGCGCAGCTGTTCAATTTAGGAATATGTAATATGACCTGATTAAAAAAATACATTTCAGTTTTTATGAAGAAAGTGTGAGTGGTCAAAAAAGCATCACCACACACCACACATACAATATATGTATAATGACACTGTTGTCTTCTGTAAAGCTGCATCAGCTGAACTAAAAGCATTTCACTGATGAACTTTAGGACATTGACATTGTTATCGAACTGAATTGAATCAACGTTGAACTAATTAGAGCTGAATAATGACACTATTGTTTTCAGCAGAGCTGCTTTATACACTGAAAAAGTGTCAACCAAAAATGGTGACATCTAAATTAAATGGTTTTATTCAAGTCTAAAATATAATTTAACATCACTGAACCAACCTATACCAATAAAACTAATTGTTATGGGTTAAATCAGGAAGAAATATAAAAACCTCTGTTTATAGTATGTAGTTAAATTGAGTTTTCTTTTAAACAACTTTGAAACATTGAAGGTGTTTCTGGACAAAGTTGAATCAATGTTGAACTAAACTGAGCTGAATAATGACACCATTGTCTTGCTGAAATTGAAGTCTTTCCATAGTTAATGAATATTACAATATTAACAGTCACTTTCTTTTTCACTGTGAAGCTGCTTTGAAAAAAATGTATATTGTCTGAAGAACTATAGAAATAAATGTGTTCTAAATGGTTTTTGCACATTGATATATGGCTGCCATAAAAATTTATATTTTTGTTTCTCAATATGGCTTGGATGTCTACATCAATAATTTTGGGGGGATTTTATTCTCTGTTTTATCATCCACTAAGTAAAAATCCAATCCAAAAGTCAAATAAAATAATAGGATGAAAAGGAAGCAAACATTTTTGTGATTAACCTTATCATGTATATTATGTACAAAATGTTCCCCACAGTTTTCACTGCATGAAAGGCAAACTATGAAAAATGCATAATCTGTTGGAATACTGGAATATTGTTGGGGCACTGTGAACATTGTACTGATGTCTGCACACATGCAGATGATATTGTGATGCATTTCATTTCAATTGAATGAAACTGTAGTGCTTTGATGTTTGAAGGACAATGAGGACATCTGCATATTCACTGATTCACTACAAAGTTGTTTACTAACTAATAACTGTTTTCACCAACGAGTGCCATCTGTTAGGGAGGCACTGCTATTTTAATTAAGAAGACAGAATGGTACTCAAAGAAACAGAGAGAGAAACAGAGAAAGCGAGGGATGGAAAAAGTAAAGAATGTAAAATTGCTATACTGTATATAACACATCAAATCCACATTCACTGCTGCATATTTTTAATTAGCTTCAGGTTATATGATGAACATGTGCTCCTAAAAATAAAATAAAAAAGATGATTTCAGCATCATAAGCAGGTTTAAGACCTGATGGAGTCCAATCTGACATCTACAAACAAACAAAGTTTCTAATCTCTCTGGTTGTAGCATAAGAAGGAAAAGACATATTCGTTCTGACAGATACTTTCCATAAAGGCATTATCCTAAATCACCCAAGGCAATGCAGAGCTCAATTCTGTCAAATGTTTAACAGAATATGTGCAAGGAGGATCTCAAACGCGCTGTTATATCACATAAGCAGCATTGTAAGGCATTATAAGCTCACTACAGACACAGAGACTTATGCATCCTACCCTTGACAGATAAGAAAATCCCAGTGTGCACTGCAATGAGCTTGAGAGGACAGGTTTTCATTCAGTACTTAAGTATTGATAACAATTCTAATGAATTACATACTATTTTTACCAGTTAGTGTGTTTTTCCCCTATTTGAGTATTGTGTGATTAGTTTAGCAACATGCTAATGTACAACTAAAGGAATCAATAGAATTAAGTTAGTGTAGACTGCATATTTTATTTGAAATGAAAACAAAAAGATAAGAAACTAAAGATATTCATTATTAAATATTTACTGGTACGCTGATTCAAATGATTTTGTGTTGAAGTAATTACTTCAGAGAAACAAATGTAATTTCTACATTAAATAATTTAGTTCAGGCAAGTAAATTCTATGTTAGTACTGAATTTAAGCTTGTAGAAATTAAAGTTGGAACTTTACTTGGAATTGTTTGTTATGTTTACAAGGATTCTTTAAGTAAATATCAAAGTTATTATCAAATGCAAAACTGATATAAAAATGCATTTGTTGATGCAACCGTGGCATTTGAACTTCCTTATATGCAGATTTGAACTGTTTTGCCGAACCGTAGTTACACAGGATTCAAACTGGAGCTCCTTGCATCTCAAGTATGTCTCCGTACTCCGTGAGCTAACGAACAAACCTACTGTCTATGAAAACCCAAAGATATGAAGGTGGATATATGTGATGCTAACATTCAAAAGCATCAGTTTTCAAATTTCCCAGCATATTAAAATTGTCTTCATAACATAACATATGTTCATAAGTCATGACATAATATTCTTCAAGTAACTGTGTGAAAATTATGCTTTATTAATCGAAACTCTGAAAAGTTGTGTGAAAAGGAATAAAAGGTGTCTGAGTTTTACTGCCTCTAGTGTTCATTTCTTTTGGAAATTGCAGTGATATGTACTTATTGGTATGTATTTCATGTCTCGCAAAAAAGTCACGTTTGTTATTTGTGTTGTGTGATATATTGTTTTGTTTGCAGTATAATTATATAGTGATTAATTTTTATTTTTTTGTTGTTTTTTATTTTTTTTGTTTTCTTTGCCAATTTTACCTAACTTTTAAATTAAGTAGATTTTACTTAATTTAATACTTCAATTTTACTTTAAAAATATGCGTTCAAAAACCTCCAAAAGAAAAAAATAGTACATTTTGCTTTACTTTTTTTTTCAGTGTAGTATACTTAAAATCTTTAAAAAGTATATTTTTAAAAAAAAAGTACTGAAAAGGCCACTTTCATGATTATGTTTTTTAACATACTTAAGTATGCTTTTAAAAAAGTGTACTTTGTAATAATGTAAAAAAAACAAAAAAAAAACAATTCAAATGAATCTTTTAATCATTTGTTTTGCTTTACATAAGTGCACATATTTCGATTTATAGACTAACATACTAAATCACAAGTTATCAGATTCTGTTCCATGTTTTGTGTGTGTTTCTGCTCCTTGATTGGTTATCATTTTATCCCAGGTGTTTCCCATGTGTAATTTTCATTGATCCCAGTTGTGTCTCATCTTGTCATGTATAAATAGCTCTCCTGTGTTCAGTCTGGTGTCTTGTATTGTTCGAGTCTACATGTGCTATGTGAGTTTTCCTTGTTCCCTGTATTCATTAAACTTCTATGGGTTGACGTACTCCTCGTCTCCCTCCGTTCCTTGCTCCGCGCTCCACTCAGTAGTGCACCCATGACAGAATACCAGACCCAAAAGAAGTAAGCGGCACCCCCTTTCCCCGTGTTTATTTTTCGTTTTTTGAAAAGTTTAGTTTTTTTCTGCTCTATCCACCATGCCTAAGATGGAGGAACACGCTCTGTTTATCACCGTGGCTCAGGCGAGCCCCGATCCTATCAGTTATGCGAAGGCGTTTTTGCCACTGGCCCTCGCCAGTTCCATCGAGGGGGAAACACTAGAGATGCTGTTCCCGATTGGGATGATGAACCATTGCCCGCGGAGCTCCCAGACACCACCAACCTGTCGTCCGGTGTCTGGAGATCCTCTGATCAGCCAGCAGTTCCTGAGTCATGTCAGGCCGGCTGGAAATATGGCAAGCCGAACGAACATTGATGTGGCAAGCCCAACGAACATTTAATATGGCAAGCCCAAACGAACATTAATGTGGCAAGCCTGCCAGCCCCAAAGCGCACTCCAGTGCCTGATCCTCGTAAGTGCCTTCCAGAGCACCCTCCAGTGCCTGCTCCTCAAAAGCGCCTTCCAGAGTTTGCTCCAGTGTCGGCTGAGGCCCCAGAGTTTGCTCCAGTGTTGGCCCAGACCACGCCTTTCCCCCCCCGATCCAAAAGAGGAAACTAGGGGTAAGGAGAAGGGTGTCAGCCCAGGCCACAGAGTTCGCTCCAGTGTCGGCACAGCCCCAGAGCAAAGCCCAGGAAGGGCTTCCGATCCCCAGTCAAGCCCAGGAAGGGCTCCTGATCCCCAGTTTAGTCCAGGATGGGCTCCTGTTCCTGAGTTATGCCCAGGATGGGCTCCCGATCCCCAGTTCAGCCCAGGAGGGGCTCCTGTTCCAGAGTATAGCCCACGGAGGGCTCCCGATCCCCAGTTTAACCCAGGGAGGGCTCCTGATCCCCAGTTCAGCCCAGGAAGGGCTCTTGTTCCCGAGGTAAGTCCAGGATGGGCTCCTGTTCCTGAGTATAGCCCACGGAGGGCTCCCGATCCCCAGTTTAACCCAGGGAGGGCTCCTGATCCCCAGTTCAGCCCATGAAGGTCTCCTGGTCCCGAGGTAAGTCCACGGAGGGCTCCTGATCCCCTCTTCAGCCCACGGAGGGCTCCCGATCCCCAGTTCAGCCCACAAGGGACTCCCGATCCCCAGTTCAGCCCCAGATGGGCTCCTGTTCCCGAGTTAAGCCCCGGATGGGCTCCCGATCCCCAGCTCGGCCCAGGAGGGGCTCCCGATTCCCCGTTTGGCCCAGGAAGGGCTCCTGATTCCCTGTTTGGCCCAGGAAGGGCTCCTGATTCCCTGTTCCACCCAGGAAGGGCAACGGATCTCCAGTTAGCTCCAGTGTCGGCTCCAGCCCCAGAGCTCACTCAAGTGCCCGCTTCTCCAGAGTGCCCTCAAGTGCCTGCTCCTTCAAGATGCCCAGTTTTCCCCAATATTTTTTTTTTTTGAGGGGGGGCGTAGAGCCAGCCGGTATTGTTCGAGTCTACATGTGCTGCGTGAGTTTTCCTTGTTCCCTGTATTCATTAAATTTCTGTGGATTGATGTACTCCTCATCTCCCTCCATTCCTTGCTCCGCGCTCCACTCAGTAGTGCACCTGTGACTCAAGTAAAGTGCTTGATTATAATTTTAACTAGTGTGTTGTTTGAGATAACATTTAAACTTGATCCATTTTAAATGTATTAAATTGCAGCCTCATCATACAAATGTGTAATTACAATTATTTTTAACACATCATATGTTATAATAAAAATTACATTAACATATATTTTTGTCAGTATATTCAACAGTACACTTTAACCATATTTCAAAGACAACAGAAGTAATTCTGAAAATACATATAAAGATTAAGTTTTGCCTAAATGGGTCAACACTCTTTAGTTTAGCTAACATGTAAAATCAATTTAAAGGGGTCATATGATTCGATTTCAAGTTTTCCTTTCTCTTTGGAGTGTTACAAGCTTTTTGTGAATAGACAAGATCCCTAAAGTTGCAAAGACTAACGTCTCAAACCCAAAGAGATATTCTTTATAAAAGTTAAGACTTGTCCACGCCCTCCTAAAATGGCTCATTAAAACAGGCCCCCACATGTCTGTGTAGATATGTAGGACGATTTGTATAACGCGGCCCAAATGTTCACGCAAAGAAAGAAGGCGTTACCTTTAATTCTCACTGTTGCCGCCACCACCATGTCATGGAGAAACTGTTTCATTGTCAAAGCGAAACTACTTTGTTTGGCCTTCCAAAACTAGAAATCAGTGTTTAAGTTGTATTTACAACACTGTTCCATAACAGTTCAAAGGCGAGTTCTGAGCAGTGTAGAGCAGCGGTTCTCAATTCCAGTCCTGCTCTGCACATTTTGTATGTTTCTCTTACGGCTTCAGACATTTGTTCTATTCGAATGTATGTGCCCTGTGAAGTGGACATCACAGGATATTCCGCCATGATTCCAGTTTGAAGCGAACGTAGTGCATTGAAGATGTGCAAGACGTGAATTTAAATTGTATTTATTTACAGAAGTATATGATGTCACACTTGTCTGTGTGTGAAGTTGCGCAGCGCAAATCTGTGAATGAATGTTCCGAAGTGAGGTAAACTTTAATAGATATCCCCTGCTCAGGGAGTAGGGAGCAATGAACACTGTGTAGGGACCATGTCAGTGGGAACACAGTTCATGCACGGAGCTCACTTCTAACAAGCTGATTATCTGAATCAGGTGTGTTTACAAAGAGAGACATGCAAAATATGCAGAGCTGGGGGGCGCAAGGACTGGAATTAAGAACCGCTGGTGTAGAGTAGCGCTTGTCGTTTCTGATCACAAATGCAGACATGGTTTTATATTTATGTGGCGCGATGCAACGCAATGTGTAAAATCACAGTATAAGTCATTATAATCTGTAATTATGTCCACACTGGATGCAACAATTTGCTCGTTTGCAATGGGTTTTATTGTTTTTGTCTTGTCGTGCCGGTGTTCTGACTGGGACACGCATCACAGTATGGCAAGGGGCATAGCATTTCCGTCACACTTTTGAGGCATTTGGCTAATCACAATGCACTGGATGGCTGGCCAATCACAGCACACCTCGCTTTTCAGACCAATGAGCTTTGTAAAAAAAAAAACGAAAACGCGTTTCAGAAAGGCGGGGCATAGAGGAGAAACAATAATTTACAATAATGTAATGAAAATAATGTGTTTTTTTAACCTTAAACCGCATAAACACATTTCATTACACCAAATACACAAAATAATGTTCTTTTTAGCAACATCATATGACCCCTTTAAACTGTAATACATACAAGTGTCCAAAAACATGTCAATAAATTTGCACTTAAGTATATTCTTTATATTATGTAATGAGTTCTCTTTAAAAGTATGCTTCTTTTTCAGAGTTTATTTTGTTTACAGAAGAGCGACATGAACGTATTTTAAACATCTATTTAATCAGTTGTACCAACTAATTTCTTCGCAAAAATGTAAATGCGGAACAGAAAAATTCAGGCAATCACCTATTCTCCATACTGTAGACTTTTAAACGATTATGGGTTTTAAAAGAACTTTGTGTATTCTTATGATGTATATTATTAATTTCTTTCTTTTTTTAATTTTTGTGTTTTAATATGAAGTAAATTGGTACTGACATTTTAATCAGTATCTAATTTACTTTGGGTACCTGTAATGATGCTGAAAAGTCAATAAATCAAATCAAATATATAACAGTATATTAATTAAATATTAAATTTCTATTAAAAAGCCTGAAACTTTTCCCCTTACAGCCTTGTTTTAAAAGTTATAGGGATGAACATTTTGTCATACTCAACCTCATGATGCTCCAAACCCATATGAATTTCTTTTTCCTGTTCAACACAAAATAGGATACAATATACAGTTGCTGGTAGCCATTGACTTCTTTTTCTTTTCCAAACTATGGAAGTCAATGGCTACCAGCAACTGTATATTGTACCAGCAACTGTTTGGTTATCCATATTCTTCAAAATATCATATTTTGTGTTCAACTGAAGAAAGAAACTCATACAGGTTTGGAACAACTTGAGGGTGAGTAAATGATGACAGAATATTCATTTTGGGTGAACTATTCCTTTTAATATGGAATATATCAACCCAAACTAAGGTTCTGAGGTCATGAATTGTGGTTTGCATGCTATAGGAAGTTGTTTCAAACCAGTCCCATTTTTGGTTAGGGTGCTGCCTAGGAAGACAGCTATGTAGGCCATAGACAGACAGGCAGCTCAGTATGTTTTGGATCAGATCAGAAATATAGCAATACCGCACCTCATAACCCAATAACAAGATAGTTTGTATGTGCTACAGTCCTTTGAGCTTCACCGCCAGATAATAAATAGAGTTCTGCTTGAGCAGCTCAATCTGGACGCTGTAATCACCCAAGGCCTGCCCACCATCAGCCAGATACGCTTCTCCTTTCTATCAAACAGGGCAGACAAGAGTACCTCTATCCGTCTCTACATCTTGTTTTGGTCCTGCAGTCTTCACTGTGTGTTCTAGCATGATTTAAAAGACAAAGCCTAAAATGAACCAACATCGGTCAAAAATATGTCTCTGGAAGAACAGACTATCTAACCTTCTCTGAACCTGAGCAGTTTTAAGTACAAAATAAAGCCTGAGCTGTAAGGACTGAGACATAGGAGTATAAATATTTGACTAAACAATAAGTAATTTTTTTATTGTAATAGTCTGTTTCTAAGTCTCCCATTCAAAGTCGGCCCAAGCAAACAGAAGATTAGCATTTAATTGGTAAATATCATCCCTGAAATTAAATAGTGTGCATTTGGGGAATGAAATCGCATTAGGCGGGATTTCAGCTGTGTGTCTGGCCATCAGTGATGGGTGAGAAGAGCTTCTACAGTTCAGAAATCCCTCCCTGCACCTCTTCTGATACTCCACTCTCCTGCTCTATTGTTAGCACACAATCGCAAATCCCGGTTTCATTAGAGCAGGAATCAAACGGACCCTCTGAGAATCCAAGGGCATCAGACGTGATGCTCATCTAATGGCAAACCACAGATCTTTGTTCAGAGTAGAGCTACTAATTGGGTAATCTGATGATTCTTTTGATGATAAAATGCACAACACGCAGTCTGCTAAGCAAGTATGTTGTATATTTTGCTAATCTACCAACTGGCCAAAAAATTGGTAGAAACTTCAGTGCATCCAGCGCTGGTAGTAACTGATTACATTAATCTGCATTACGTAATCCAAAAATTGCAAAAAATTAAGTACTTGTAATTAGATTATATTACATTTAAAAATACATTTTTAAATGTTTTAAAGATTTTTGATTAGACAATTATTTGTTATTTACACAATAGCAATAAATAATTCATAATTAATCTATTCTTCCTAATTCGTCTTTTTCATCTTTTATTTTGATTGTTGTTATTTTTAAAAATGCCCCCTGCAGCTTGTTCATGAACCCCAGTTTGGGAAACCTCGTCGTAATGCAGTGTTTAATGCGTTTCATGTTGTTATTAACAATGAATGGAATATATGTTCTATCTCTTTGTAGTTTCATATCATTATGGTACAAGATAATCCTAAATTAAATCAATATGAAAAAAAAGTTAAGTAAAAAGTAAACTAAAAGTAGTCAAAAAGTAATCTGATTATAATACCTTAAATGTTTAATGTAAAGGATTATGTTACTAACTACAGTTTTTGTCATGTAAATTGGAATCAGTAACAGACTACAGTTTGTAAGTAATTTACCCAGCACTGAGTGCATCATGTGATCAGCCGCTAAATTCAAATCTACTTTCATGCTTTGGCTGGTGCTGGGCCAGAGCCCGACTTGTCATACGCTGTCAAATGCATGTAGTAATTAACATAATTTCAAGATGACGTTCTACTCAAAGCTGTCCACATCCTCGGACTCAGAATTCTACGTTTCTATGGCAACACTATCAGCACCTAAATTAATCTGCAGTCAGAGCTCTCAGAAAATGCACAGTTTACAAGCTGTAATTATGAGTTCTAAGAAAAACCTTCAAAAGTTTGCAATCAGAGTAATTATGACATGGTGTGAATGCAACTTATATATATACAACTATTGTGGTTTTCAACCACAAAATGTTTATTTTAGGTTTCAGACATTTAAATACACATAAGTACTATCAAAAACTAATTTTATGTAAAATACAAACTGATGTCTGTGGAAACGGCAATAATGCTGCCTTCATGTGCCATCTGAAATTTCCTACTTTCCACTTCTCAAGCTGCTATTACGAATTTGTCACGTTCAAGTTCTTTGTCATCGGCAAGAACAGGAATCATGGAGGATGGTTCACTGATCAGTACATTCTTGCCAATTTATTGGGGAAATATTATTAAAGCCAAAATGTATAAGAAATTATTATTTTTAATAAAAAGTAGCATTCCATTCATTATATAAACATTCACTGTGCTATCTAGATAATCAGCTTGCTAACGATGCTAACATTTCTGTCAAATATGCTGCATAAAATTTGCAACAAATGGTTATTTATTTATTTAAATATACATGACTGTAACAATAAGAGAAAGCAATGAAAAAGTTGTGAGAAAAATTTGTAAAACTAATCAGTGCTACAGCTATGTTTCTCTCTTCCCCCTTGTTTGAAGTTTATGGCCTGCCCAACTCAGAAACTCAAAATTATCTCTTGTTTCGCAGTTGTAAATACGAATGCAGAGGCCGTTCATGTCCAATTATCCAGCGCTACTAGGGCAGTGTTGTGTCA